>NW_028174674.1:7500-16068 GCF_963971535.1 Notolepis coatsorum
GAAAGACTTTAGAAGACTTTAGAAAACACTTTAGGAAAGACTTTAGAAGACTTTAGAAAACACTTTAGGAAAGACTTTAGACTTTAGAAAACACTTTAGGAAAGACTTTAGAAGACTTTAGAAAACACTTTAGGAAAGACTTTAGAAGACTTTAGAAAATACTTTAGGAAAGACTTTAGACTTTAGAAAACACTTTAGGAAAGACTTTAGAAGACTTTAGAAAATACTTTAGGAAATACTTTAGAAGACTTTAGAAAATACTTTAGGAAAGACTTTAGAAGACCTAATTTTAGCATTTTGTTGCATTTTGTACTTTAGTTTTGTATATTGTATATTCAGTGTTTGGTATTTATTCTTTTAACTTAATTTTTTACTAGAGATGTTCCGATACCATTTTTTCCTTCCCGATACCGATTCCGATACCTGAACTTATATGCCAATACCGGCGGCAGCGAGTACTGATCTGATACCAGTGCATAAAAAAGCTACAGATACTGTTTTACATATACAGTTTTTTAGTAATAACTAGAAAGTAATGGTATTTATTCAACAACAGGTGATTGTATAGATTAGGATCATTAATTGACAACTGTGTTAGGGCATTTGCCATGTTGTATGGCAAAACACATGGGAAAACTATGACTAGCTTGTGGTGATTAGACACAACCAACTGAAACATACAGACTAAAAATGGAATTAACCCTTATAGAACAGAGCAGTTCCTTAAAGATCTTTGAATACTTTTTCTCAAAGTCCAGTCCCACCTTACTTCGGGGCTGTTGCATGAAACTAAGTATTTAGTACGCTCGTAAGAACCCCGGAGCTAGTCTGCCAAGCACACATTAATATATCAATTGAAAAGAACAATAGCTCTGACAGGTACTATGTCCTAATTTAGACCTCTAATCTTTTTTTTTTATCCACTTTTTCTCCCCATTTTCAATTTTTCTCCCATCCCAATTTCGTATTATCCAATTCTTCCCTCCCCTGTCTTGAACGTTGCTAGACTATGCCTCCCACTGGTCGGTTGTAGTGAGGACAGAAGCCTTGCATCACGTGTCCCCTCCGGTACACGAGGAGGCAGCCTGTCGCATCTTTTCACAGCAGCAGCTCGAACTCTCTGTGGCGAGGAGTAACGCGTGGGAGGCTCACGCTGCCCCCGCTACTTCCTGCTTCCGCCGCACCGGCGTCACCAAACCGACCTGTAGGAGTCGCTGTCCACAACGTCCAATCCCTACCCACCGGCTTTCCCACCCCCTAACACTTGCCAATTGTGTTAGTATGAACGACCGGCCAGCCGGTAGCAACGCCGAGAGCTGGGCTCGAACCCAGCGTCTCCTGCGTTAGAGGCGAGCGCCTTGCCCACTGTGCCAATCAGCCGCCCCTTTAGACCTCTAATTTTAAATTTAACAAAATGTTTAGACAGAATCAAAATTTCAACAGCTCACCGGATAATCAGGCTGGGTCTGTGACCTCGCACACGTCCACAGGGGGAAATATACCGGAGGTGACGACCAGATGTAGCGGTTCTCCCATCTTTAAAAAATATCAATTTTCTCTGAGGATTTTGAGACAGGGAAATATTTCTGCTCCCCTGGAAATGAACATCTTTAGCCCACTGGTGGTCAAGCCTTGGTATCCCATAACTTTGTCGCCATTCCGTTGTGGAATATTCAAATGAGCCAAGACAGTAAGCTGTAGGAATTCAGACGAGTCAATTTGTATATAGAACATAGTTTATTTCTGCGGCCACAGAGCTGAGTTTACAAATAAGACATACTAAACGTCTGACCAGAAAGTGAGACAGAGCTCTGGTCAGAACTTAGATTAAATACATAATTTACATGACATACATAAGATACCAGATATGACAAGAAAAGGTAAACTAAATATGCCCTAGTGAGAGAAAGAATTGGCTCTAGGGCTTATGTTATGTCTTCACACTAGAACTGGAGAAAAATAACCTTGGGCGTCTCATATCTCCTGGCCCTTTGTGAACACCGTCAGACTGTCGCCTAGTCTTTGTCTAGTCAGACTAGTTAAAGCTTTGTACAGAGAAATATGTATTTAACACAGAAACTATATGACATGATAATATTTTCCCATCACAGTATTCCAAAATTCCTACATAACCCTCTAACGCAGAGTGCCGCGCCCACGCGATACTAGACATGTTTTGCAAAACCTTAAATATCTTTGGAACCGTTTGGGATAAAGACTTGCTTGTATCTGATTCGGGAGCGTCTCTTCTCTCCGTCAAAATTGCGGGACCCGGAGCCCGGAAACCCTGTTCTGAGAGGATCTCTGCTGTTTTCCGTTGGGTCAGGGCTGTGCGCAGGTGACACTAGTTGACCTGTGAAGACACCGCCACTGACCTTTACAATGTGCGACTAATAGCTTTGCAGTAGGTTCAGTTGTAGTCGCTGGACATTTACAAAATGGAGACAAATTAGCTTGCTTGATAAACTCACGATGGTCTACCTTACATACTAGCCGACATGGTATTTTTCACCTGTTTTGAGATGTTTTTTAGTTTTCTGTTGTTTTTTGAAGGGTCTCTGCGGTTTTCCATTAGTCCAGGATTCCATAACTGTCTGTCTGGGAGCTAACAGTGGAGAGAGGGAGAGACCAGACTAGTCATAAAACTCCTACTTAATGATACCATTATATTCTGTAATGTACCAAAACTCCTACTTAATGATACCACATTTTGTGTAATGTACCAAAACTCCTATATGCTGTAATGTACTAAAAACCTGTACTTAATGATATCATATGCTGTAATGTACTAAAAACCTGTACTTAATGATATCATATATGCTGTAATGTACTAAAAACCCCTAACTCTTAGCATGCAACGGCCCACATGTGGGCCTTCTTGAGGATGATTTGCCCACCGGCACTTTGGAGACCTCTAGCGGCTCGGGTGTGCATATTATTTAATACAATATATATACATATATATATTGAATTAAAGCCATATTTGTTGCCTGTCGATAGCCATTTCAGGTGACAAAATCCGTTCAGCGGTTCTCGAGTTACATGCCAATATGTGAGGCGTGCGCTGAAGTACATGGCAGACTTAAAATATTTTCAAATACCACTCCCGACTCTCAAGCCTCTACCTCCGTCAATCATTTGGCGATCTCGAAACTTATTGAACAGGGTTGTAACCAATGAGTAGGCCTTTCCAAGGGTACCCCAGTCGGATGAGCGAATCAGGGATCTAGGTGAAAACAGGAAGAGAATTCTCAGTCGAATGCATTGAAGTCTATGAGAAAATTGTTTTCTGAGCTCTCTCACTTTTTACCAAAACCGCTTCTAATCACTCATTTCTGAACGGATCTTTATGAAATTTGGACATGTACACAAGACTTCAGGCTATGGACCCAGGGTGTATTTTTGGGAAATACTACTTCTGGACTACTAACTACTACAGAAAAATGTGAGTAACAAGTTTTTCTACAATTCAAGTTCAGACCTATGTTACTCTATTTCATTAGCACTAAAAGTGAATTGTCTTTATTGTATCAGAAACTTCAGAATGTCATCTTTCAAAAGAGACCAGGCTCATGCATGTGCTATAAGTATAAAGTATAGTATTTCGGTTTGCAAAAAAAGTATGCAGTCCTCAAAAACGAAGAGGTTAAGAGGTTAATGATATTAAATTGCCTGCAGTGCAACAAAGACATGTCAAGGTCAAGTCAAGTCAAGTCAAGTAATTTATTTATATAGCACGTTTAAAAGCTCAAGAGCCAACCAAAGTGCTGTACAATCAAAGCTTAAAATCAATGTCCTAATATAAAATACACAAATACAAAAATACAAAAAGGCACAGCAGGACAAGACAGTACATTCAGAGAATAGGACAGTAGGACAACACACGGATAGGGGAGCACAAAGTACAGTAGCACACAGGGGACAGAGGAGCATAAGAAGAGATACAAGAGGGAGGGGGCAGGATAAAATTGCATGGGAGTGTGTGAGTTAGGGTGTGGGAGAATCAGGGTTTATTGAAGGCTAGGGAATAGAAGTGGGTTTTTAGACGGGCCTTAAATGTCTCCAGCGAGGGGGCAGATCGGATCTCCAGGGGAAGCTGGTTCCATAGTTTGGGGGCCACGGCCTTGAAGGAGCGATCGCCTCTCTTTTTGAGTCTGGTGCGGGGGGGGGGGGGGGACCAGCTGAGCCTGGTTGGAGGATCTTAGTGACCTGGGTGCTGCGTAGGGGGTGATGAGCTCGGTGATGTATAGGGGTGCTGCACCCGATAGTGCCTTAAAGGTGAGGAGGAGGATTTTGAAGTCTATTCTAAATGGGACTGGGAGCCAGTGTAGGGAGGCTAGGACTGGTGTGATGTGTTCTCTTTTTTTAGTGCCGGTGAGGAACCTAGCTGCCGAGTGTTGTACCATTTTGAGGCGGGACATGGCTGCCTGACTGATGCCAGTGTAGAGGGCATTGCAGTAGTCAAGGCGTGAACTGATGAATGCATTGACTACTGTTTCCAGGTCGACGGGTGAAAGGATTGTCAACTTTATTTGTATAGCACATTTAAAACCAACCGAAGTTGTACCAAAGTGCTTCACAATATAAAATACTAAAAATACAATATAAAAACTGAGAAATTTTTTATATATATATATATATATATATATATATATATATATATATATATATATATATATATATATACAAAATACAGTATACACACAATCAGAAGCTGCAATACATTAAAACAATATAAAAAAAACTAAGAAATACAAAAAATTACAAATACAGTATACACAAAATCAGAAGCTGCAATACATTAAAAACAATCACGACACGACCAGGGATATATGGCTTACTAAGCCTCAAAACGCCAAAGAGAATAGGTGAGTCTTTAGCTGAGCCTTACATTTTTCTAGGGTCTGAGCAGACCTCATTTAAAGTGGAAGACTGTTCCACAATTTAGGGGCAGCCACTGCAAAGGCTCGGTCACCTTTTGTTTTTTGCCTAGACCTTGGGACATCTAAAAGTAATTTATTTGATGACCTCAGTGCTCTAACTGGGGTGCAAGCATGGAGAAGTTCAGCGAGGTACTGAGGGGCCAGACCATTTAAGGCTTTAAAAACAAACAACGCAATTTTAAAATCAATCCTGAAACGAACAGGGAGCGAGGGCAGGGAAGCTGGCACTGGTCTGATGTGCTCACGCCTCTTAGTGTCGGTCAGGAGGCGTGCAGCAGCGTTCTGCACCAGCTGCAGGCGTCGTAGGGAGAGCTGGTCGAGACCCACATATAGAGCATTACAGTAGTCCAGCCTTGACGATATGTGACAGTGAGTGTTATGTAGCTACTAGCTTCCTGAAGCCTACTAATGTTCTAACCTGGCTACTAAACATTTCCCCAGGGGCCCTACCATGTTAAGATGATCTCATCAATATGCCGTGTTGATTATATAGGCCGTACATCAGACAACATATTATTATTATGATTACCACTATCATCTTCAGCACATTTCTCAGCCGTAATGACTGCATTGTTCTGCACAATGGACCCCGTCACACTCATCATTCTTGTTATGGAGTTGCTGAACAGGTCCAGATGTGTTGGTTAGTGCGACACAGACAACACTCCCTGCTCACACACACACACACACAGCCACCCACCCATGCACACACACACACACACACACACACACACACACACACACACACACACACACACACACACACACACACACACACACACACACACACACACACACACCCATCCACCCATGCACATACACACACACACACACACACACACACACACACACACACACACACACACACACACACACACACACACACACACACACACACACACACACACACACACACACGCCCACCGTGATTACCGTCATCAGACCAGTGAAGTGCAAGATTTCTTTTCTGTGGAAGACTAGTGTCACAAAAAGCTTACCGGTTACCATCAGTAGTGTTAACCTTCTGTAGTGTGGCAGTGAAAAGGTTAACCTGCTGTTGTGTGGCAGTGAAAGGGTTAACCTGCTGTTGTGTGGCAGTGAAAGGGTTAACCTTCTGTAGTGTGGCAGTGAAAGGGTTAACCTGCTGCTGTGTGGCAGTGAAAGGGTTAACCTTCTGTAGTGTGGCAGTGAAAGGGTTAACCTGCTGTTGTGTGGCAGTGAAATGGTTAACCTGCTGTTGTGTGGCAGTGAAAGGGTTAACCTTCTGTAGTGTGGCAGTGAAAGGGTTAACCTGCTGTTGTGTGGCAGTGAAAGGGTTAACCTGCTGTTGTGTGGCAGTGAAAGGGTTAACCTTCCGTGTATTGTCGCAGTGAAAGGGTTAACCGTTTGGTAGTGCGGCAGTGAAAGTTAAGTTAACAGTATCGCCCAAGCAGTTTACAATGTAGAATGATCATGTCAAAACAAAACATAGGTTTGATGGCTTCTTAAAATAATAATTTGGCTCGGAATTATACATTTACATTTAGTCGTTTAGCTCACACTTTTATCCAAAGCGACTTACAAATTGTGTACAACACGTTAGCAGGAAGGGTACACCTTCCTGCAACAGTGTTGAAGACATATTAGCATAGTAAGTAGTAGTATAGGCATAATAGCATAGTACATAGTAGGGATGACCCCTATTAGTCGATTAGTCGACTAATCGGTCGAAAGGAGCCGTAGTCGACTAGCCAACCTCTTAGTCGAATACATTTTTTTTAAAAATATTTATAATATTTTTATTTTATTAAATTTTTTATCATTCTTTCCAAAAGAAAAGAGGCCTAGAAGCGTGGCTAACGCTAATGGCACGCATACCAGAGGCTGACTGCCTATGAAAACAGGCACAGAGGCACTGAAAGAGGATTTCACCCATCTAATGAACACACTAGACCAGTGGTTCTCAAACTGTGGTACGCGTACCACTAGTGGTACTTGGTGGTACTGCTGGTGGTACTTGAAAACATTTCCAAAAAAGCTAAAAAAAAAAAGATTTTTATTTTTTATTTTTTTACAGTCAGGCCACTGAACTTAGAAGCAGGCCAGGCCAGTGTTTCTGGTTGCGGCAGCGCGATAGTTAGATAATCTAAGTGGGGAACAACCAGGAGATCACTGTGACAGAGAGTAATGCAGTCTAAACAGTCATAAATCTTTAATTCAACTTCAGCCCTGATCATAACCATTTATTTTTTAGATTTCTTGTAATGTCAGATACAAAATTAAATACTCCCACTTTTTTTTGTGTTAAATCTGACATTACAAAAAATCCATCAAAATATGTGTTGCTGCTAATCATTGACACATGCCTAGCCTGTAATAATCCCCCCCAGAAAAATGTACTTTGCATTTGATATATTGTAAATATTTAACTTTTTGTGTGTTTTTTTTAACAATAATTTGTGATGCCATCACACAAACTGGCATTTAAAGGGTAAACATTCAAAAATGTATTGAATATGTGTTTTCTTTTATTTTTTTACAATAATTTGTGATGCCCATCACAAACACTGGCATTTAAAGGGTAGAAATTCAAAAATTCCTGCACCAGAATGCAGGAAATTAAGTTTTTGTAACAAAATAATTGTGTGTGTGTGGGGGTGTGTGTGGGTGTGTGTGTATGTGTGTGTGTGTGTGTGTGTGTGTGTGTGTGTGTGTGTGTGTGTGTGTGTGAGAGAGAATGACGGACAATTGCTTGCTGTGTGAGAGAGGGAGAGAGAGAGAGTGAGAGAGAGAGAGAGAGAGAGAATTAAGTACATTTGCTGAAATACAGTTGTTCTTAATTTTCTCACTTGCTATGTGAGAATGTTAGTTATTATGTTCTCAATGCCCCTTGCATTGTATGAGTTGTGTGGAAGCGTTTGCTAGTTCTAGTGCTATCCCTTTGTACATTGTGGCTGTGTCTGACAAAAGTTAACAATAAATAATGGTATTAGGAATACATTTGCCTCCTGCGTGAACTGTGCATAGCTGAATAGACTGTATTTTAACGCCGGTCATATGGTGGTACTTGGAGAGCCAGCTATGTTCTCAGGTGGTACTTGGTGTAAAAAGTTTGAGAACCACTGCACTAGACTAGACAAATATCAAGATGTATCCATCAGTGGACCAATTGCATGCTTTTGCAGAGGACAAGAAGCGACTCCTTCAGACATTAAGCACCCCCCACAGCCCAAATGGAATGAAAAAAAAGAAAAAAAATGTAAAAAAACATGTAAAAATATTATACCTTTTTATTTTTATTTTTTGTCAACCAATAAAATAAACTAACGGCACATTTTGGCCAATCATAGTCGACCATCCAAATCCTTAGTCTGGGACAGCCCTAGTAATAGTAGATAGTAGTATACTGTTCTTTGGTCTCTTGGGTAACCATGTTTTACTGTGCTAGACTGTGGTTACCGAGCCTGTACCTGGTAGGATCTGTCTCTGCTTAGTATTGCTGACAGTAGAGAGATACTCTGCCTATTTTTATTCTCATTTAGGCCCAAATAGCATCTCTCTCTCTCTCTCTCTCTCTCTCTCTCTCTCTCTCCTCTCTCTCTCTCTCTCTCTCTCTCTTCTCTCTCTCTCTCCTCTCTCTCTCTCT
>NW_028174673.1:0-17964 GCF_963971535.1 Notolepis coatsorum
TTCTGGTTGTCACTGCGATGTATATATATATAGATATCTCTCTCTCTCTCTCTCTCTCTCTGTATGTACAGTACATATGTTGTGTGTCAGTATATACTGAGAGAGAGAGAGAGAGAGAGAGAGAGAGGCATCACAGATAAAGAGACAGAGAGAGATATGGTGTCAGCCTCTCCATCAGTCGGGGGCTCAGATCGAGCTCTTTCACGCTTCCGTGCTTCAGTCCGTCAAGGCTTCACCCACTCTCTATCTTTCATACCATAATTAATTCATAATGCCCCCCGGGACGCCCCGTACCCAGTATTGGCAGATGATGTCGTCTTTTCATTATTATTTTATTTAATTTTTAGCCTCGTATGTGACAACGTGTAATTATCATCCAGCCTCCGCAGCTTCGCTCACTGATTGCTAATTGGATATCGATCGATATATCGGGCGAGAACATTTATCTGCTCTGTATCACTTTGAGTCTTCAGAGTGGATTTGGCGCGTTGAGCGTGGAGCTTTGAACTCACGGCGTCGCTCATAACGTGTGTGTGTGTGTGTGTGTGTGTGCTGTATGTTTGGTGTGTGTGTGTGTGTGTGTGTGTGTGTGTGTGTGTGTGTGTGTGTGTGTGTGTGTGTGTGTGTGTGTGTGTGTGTGTGTGTGTGTGTGTGTGTGTGTGTGTGTGTGTCTGTGTGTGTGTGTGCTGTATGTTTGGTGTGTGTGTGTGTGTGTGTGTGTGTGTGTGTGTGTGTGTGTGTGTGTGTGTGTGTGTGTGTGTGTGTGTGTGTGTGTGTGTGTGTGTGTGTGTGTGTGTGTGTGTGTGTGTGTGTGTGCTGTATGTTTGGTGTGTGTGTGTGTGTGTGTGTGTGTGTGTGTGTGTGTGTGTGTGTGTGCTGTATGTTTGTGTGTGTGTGTGTGTGTGTGTGTGTGTGTGTGTGTGTGTGTGTGTGTGTGTGTGTGTGTGTGTGTGTGTGCTGTATGTTTGGTGTGTGTGTGTGTGTGTGTGTGTGTGTGTGTGTGTGTGTGTGTGCTGTATGTTTGGTGTGTGTGTGTGTGTGTGTGTGTGTGTGTGTGTGTGTGTGTGTGTGCTGTATGTTTGGTGTGTGTGTGTGTGTGTGTGTGTGTGTGTGTGTGTGTGTGTGTGTGTGTGTGTGTGTGTGTGTGTGTGTGTGTGTGTGTGTGTGTGTGTGTGTGTGTGTGTGTGTGTGTGTGTGTGTGTGTGTGTGTGTGTGTGTGTGTGTGTGTGATCCCCTCAGTGTGTGTGTGTGTGTGTGTGTGTGTGTGTGTGTGTGTGTGTGTGTGTGTGTGTGTGTGTGTGTGTGTGTGTGTGTGTGTGTGTGTGTGTGTGTGTGTGTGTGTGTGCTGTGTGTGTGTGTGTGTGTGTGTGTGTGTGTGTGTGTGTGTGTGTGTGTGTGTGTGTGCTGTATGTTTGGTGTGTGTGTGTGTGTGTGTGTGTGTGTGTGTGTGTGTGTGTGTGTGTGCTGTATGTTTGGTGTGTGCTGTATGTTTGGTGTGTGTGTGTGTGTGTGTGTGTGTGTGTGTGTGTGTGTGTGTGTGTGTGTGTGTGTGTGTGTGTGTGTGTGTGTGTGTGTGTGTGTGTGTGTGTGTGTGTGTGTGTGTGTGTGTGTGTGTGTGCTGTATGTTTGGTGTGTGCGCTCTGCACACTAGTTTCACAGTTTTACTTTAGAGATGAATGTATTTCACAGAGTAAAGCCGCCAGACTACGACTACAGATACCAACGATGATAACCAGTCTAACTGCAGCAGGGCCGGTGTTGGGCGAGTTACTCAGGAAGTGTAATCACTGTAGTTACTGATGACTCCTTCACATGAGCTTCCATCAGCATATTCTCTCTCTCTCAAGGTAAATGGCTGCATTTATATATAGCGCTTTTATCCAAAACGCTTTACAATTTTGTTTTTTTTATTATCTCCCCCCCCCCCCCCCTCCTTTTTTCTGATTTTTCTCCCATCCCACTGTTTAGTCATTATGCCAATTCCCAACCCCCTTCCTGGTTGTTGCGCACTCCCCCCTACTGTTGGTCCGGGAGGCCGGAGACTGTCACATGCTTTCCTCCGACGCATGTGCAGCCAGCCAGCCGGCAGCCAGCCTGGCCGCGCGGACTCTCACTGGGAGAGTGTAGCGTGTGGAAGGTCACACTACCTCTCTCCAGATCCTACCCTCGCTGTGCAGGCGCCCCAACCGAACTGTAGGGGTCGCTGTCCACAACGCCCAGGACCCACCCCACCAGCTTTCCCACCCTCTAATACTGCCAATTGTGTTAGTATGAACGACCAGCCAAGCTGATGGCAACGCCGAGAGCTGGATTCGAACCCAGCGTCTCCAGCGTTGATGGCGAGCGCCTTGCCCACTACACCACCTAGCCGCCCTGAACAGACGGCTAGTGAACGTTAACGTTACCTCTCTTCCTCCTGCTTCTCTCTGGCCCCACGTGACCCCCCGCTCTGAGCTTCTCTCTGGCCCCACGTGACCCCCCCGCTCTGAGCTTCTCTCTGCCACGTGACCCCCCCGCTCTGAGCTTCTCTCTGGCCCCACGTGACCCCCCCGCTCTGAGCTTCTCTCTGGCCCCACCTGACCCCGCTCTGAGCTTCTCACACGTCATCCACCGAGGAGGACGAGACGAACACATTGCATTCTGGCACCGATGTAACACAGTAACACAGCGTCACTGGGATTACAGTAGTAACTGTAATATAATTACTATTTTGGGAAATGTCATTTCCAAAGTAATATAATGACAGTAACACTGAGCAGGACTATAGCTGCTCCTCTGACACTATAATGACAGTAACACTGAGCAGGACTATAGCTGCTCCTCTGACACTATAATGACAGTAACACTGAGCAGGACTATAGCTGCTCCTCTGACACTATAATGACAGTAACACTGAGCAGGACTATAGCTGCTCCTCTGACACTATGATGACAGTAACACTGAGCAGGACTATAGCTGCTCCTCTGACACTATAATGACAGTAACACTGAGCAGGACTATAGCTGCTCCTCTGACACTATAATGACAGTAACACTGAGCAGGACTATAGCTGCTCCTCTGACACTATAATGACAGTAACACTGAGCAGGACTATAGCTGCTCCTCTGACACTATAATGACAGTAACACTGAGCAGGACTATAGCTGCTCCTCTGACACTATAATGACAGTAACACTGAGCAGGACTATAGCTGCTCCTCTGACACTATAATGACAGTAACACTGAGCAGGACTATAGCTGCTCCTCTGACACTATAATGACAGTAACACTGAGCAGGACTATAGCTGCTCCTCTGACACTATAATGACAGTAACACTGAGCAGGACTATAGCTGCTCCTCTGACACTATAATGACAGTAACACTGAGCAGGACTATAGCTGCTCCTCTGACACTATAATGACAGTAACACTGAGCAGGACTATAGCTGCTCCTCTGACACTATAATGACAGTAACACTGAGCAGGACTATAGCTGCTCCTCTGACACTATAATGACAGTAACACTGAGCAGGACTATAGCTGCTCCTCTGACACTATAATGACAGTAACACTGAGCAGGACTATAGCTGCTCCTCTGACACTATAATGACAGTAACACTGAGCAGGACTATAGCTGCTCCTCTGACACTATAATGACAGTAACACTGAGCAGGACTATAGCTGCTCCTCTGACACTATAATGACAGTAACACTGAGCAGGACTATAGCTGCTCCTCTGACACTATAATGACAGTAACACTGAGCAGGACTATAGCTGCTCCTCTGACACTATAATGACAGTAACACTGAGCAGGACTATAGCTGCTCCTCTGACACTATAATGACAGTAACACTGAGCAGGACTATAGCTGCTCCTCTGACACTATAATGACAGTAACACTGAGCAGGACTATAGCTGCTCCTCTGACACTATAATGACAGTAACACTGAGCAGGACTATAGCTGCTCCTCTGACACTATAATGACAGTAACACTGAGCAGGACTATAGCTGCTCCTCTGACACTATAATGACAGTAACACTGAGCAGGACTATAGCTGCTCCTCTGACACTATAATGACAGTAACACTGAGCAGGACTATAGCTGCTCCTCTGACACTATAATGACAGTAACACTGAGCAGGACTATAGCTGCTCCTCTGACACTATAATGACAGTAACACTGAGCAGGACTATAGCTGCTCCTCTGACACTATAATGACAGTAACACTGAGCAGGACTATAGCTGCTCCTCTGACACTATAATGACAGTAACACTGAGCAGGACTATAGCTGCTCCTCTGACACTATAATGACAGTAACACTGAGCAGGACTATAGCTGCTCCTCTGACACTATAATGACAGTAACACTGAGCAGGACTATAGCTGCTCCTCTGACACTATAATGACAGTAACACTGAGCAGGACTATAGCTGCTCCTCTGACACTATAATGACAGTAACACTGAGCAGGACTATAGCTGCTCCTCTGACACTATAATGACAGTAACACTGAGCAGGACTATAGCTGCTCCTCTGACACTATAATGACAGTAACACTGAGCAGGACTATAGCTGCTCCTCTGACACTATAATGACAGTAACACTGAGCAGGACTATAGCTGCTCCTCTGACACTATAATGACAGTAACACTGAGCAGGACTATAGCTGCTCCTCTGACACTATAATGACAGTAACACTGAGCAGGACTATAGCTGCTCCTCTGACACTATAATGACAGTAACACTGAGCAGGACTATAGCTGCTCCTCTGACACTATAATGACAGTAACACTGAGCAGGACTATAGCTGCTCCTCTGACACTATAATGACAGTAACACTGAGCAGGACTATAGCTGCTCCTCTGACACTATAATGACAGTAACACTGAGCAGGACTATAGCTGCTCCTCTGACACTATAATGACAGTAACACTGAGCAGGACTATAGCTGCTCCTCTGACACTATAATGACAGTAACACTGAGCAGGACTATAGCTGCTCCTCTGACACTATAATGACAGTAACACTGAGCAGGACTATAGCTGCTCCTCTGACACTATAATGACAGTAACACTGAGCAGGACTATAGCTGCTCCTCTGACACTATAATGACAGTAACACTGAGCAGGACTATAGCTGCTCCTCTGACACTATAATGACAGTAACACTGAGCAGGACTATAGCTGCTCCTCTGACACTATAATGACAGTAACACTGAGCAGGACTATAGCTGCTCCTCTGACACTATAATGACAGTAACACTGAGCAGGACTATAGCTGCTCCTCTGACACTATAATGACAGTAACACTGAGCAGGACTATAGCTGCTCCTCTGACACTATAATGACAGTAACACTGAGCAGGACTATAGCTGCTCCTCTGACACTATAATGACAGTAACACTGAGCAGGACTATAGCTGCTCCTCTGACACTATAATGACAGTAACACTGAGCAGGACTATAGCTGCTCCTCTGACACTATAATGACAGTAACACTGAGCAGGACTATAGCTGCTCCTCTGACACTATAATGACAGTAACACTGAGCAGGACTATAGCTGCTCCTCTGACACTATAATGACAGTAACACTGAGCAGGACTATAGCTGCTCCTCTGACACTATAATGACAGTAACACTGAGCAGGACTATAGCTGCTCCTCTGACACTATAATGACAGTAACACTGAGCAGGACTATAGCTGCTCCTCTGACACTATAATGACAGTAACACTGAGCAGGACTATAGCTGCTCCTCTGACACTATAATGACAGTAACACTGAGCAGGACTATAGCTGCTCCTCTGACACTATAATGACAGTAACACTGAGCAGGACTATAGCTGCTCCTCTGACACTATAATGACAGTAACACTGAGCAGGACTATAGCTGCTCCTCTGACACTATAATGACAGTAACACTGAGCAGGACTATAGCTGCTCCTCTGACACTATAATGACAGTAACACTGAGCAGGACTATAGCTGCTCCTCTGACACTATAATGACAGTAACACTGAGCAGGACTATAGCTGCTCCTCTGACACTATAATGACAGTAACACTGAGCAGGACTATAGCTGCTCCTCTGACACTATAATGACAGTAACACTGAGCAGGACTATAGCTGCTCCTCTGACACTATAATGACAGTAACACTGAGCAGGACTATAGCTGCTCCTCTGACACTATAATGACAGTAACACTGAGCAGGACTATAGCTGCTCCTCTGACACTATAATGACAGTAACACTGAGCAGGACTATAGCTGCTCCTCTGACACTATAATGACAGTAACACTGAGCAGGACTATAGCTGCTCCTCTGACACTATAATGACAGTAACACTGAGCAGGACTATAGCTGCTCCTCTGACACTATAATGACAGTAACACTGAGCAGGACTATAGCTGCTCCTCTGACACTATAATGACAGTAACACTGAGCAGGACTATAGCTGCTCCTCTGACACTATAATGACAGTAACACTGAGCAGGACTATAGCTGCTCCTCTGACACTATAATGACAGTAACACTGAGCAGGACTATAGCTGCTCCTCTGACACTATAATGACAGTAACACTGAGCAGGACTATAGCTGCTCCTCTGACACTATAATGACAGTAACACTGAGCAGGACTATAGCTGCTCCTCTGACACTATAATGACAGTAACACTGAGCAGGACTATAGCTGCTCCTCTGACACTATAATGACAGTAACACTGAGCAGGACTATAGCTGCTCCTCTGACACTATAATGACAGTAACACTGAGCAGGACTATAGCTGCTCCTCTGACACTATAATGACAGTAACACTGAGCAGGACTATAGCTGCTCCTCTGACACTATAATGACAGTAACACTGAGCAGGACTATAGCTGCTCCTCTGACACTATAATGACAGTAACACTGAGCAGGACTATAGCTGCTCCTCTGACACTATAATGACAGTAACACTGAGCAGGACTATAGCTGCTCCTCTGACACTATAATGACAGTAACACTGAGCAGGACTATAGCTGCTCCTCTGACACTATAATGACAGTAACACTGAGCAGGACTATAGCTGCTCCTCTGACACTATAATGACAGTAACACTGAGCAGGACTATAGCTGCTCCTCTGACACTATAATGACAGTAACACTGAGCAGGACTATAGCTGCTCCTCTGACACTATAATGACAGTAACACTGAGCAGGACTATAGCTGCTCCTCTGACACTATAATGACAGTAACACTGAGCAGGACTATAGCTGCTCCTCTGACACTATAATGACAGTAACACTGAGCAGGACTATAGCTGCTCCTCTGACACTATAATGACAGTAACACTGAGCAGGACTATAGCTGCTCCTCTGACACTATAATGACAGTAACACTGAGCAGGACTATAGCTGCTCCTCTGACACTATAATGACAGTAACACTGAGCAGGACTATAGCTGCTCCTCTGACACTATAATGACAGTAACACTGAGCAGGACTATAGCTGCTCCTCTGACACTATAATGACAGTAACACTGAGCAGGACTATAGCTGCTCCTCTGACACTATAATGACAGTAACACTGAGCAGGACTATAGCTGCTCCTCTGACACTATAATGACAGTAACACTGAGCAGGACTATAGCTGCTCCTCTGACACTATAATGACAGTAACACTGAGCAGGACTATAGCTGCTCCTCTGACACTATAATGACAGTAACACTGAGCAGGACTATAGCTGCTCCTCTGACACTATAATGACAGTAACACTGAGCAGGACTATAGCTGCTCCTCTGACACTATAATGACAGTAACACTGAGCAGGACTATAGCTGCTCCTCTGACACTATAATGACAGTAACACTGAGCAGGACTATAGCTGCTCCTCTGACACTATAATGACAGTAACACTGAGCAGGACTATAGCTGCTCCTCTGACACTATAATGACAGTAACACTGAGCAGGACTATAGCTGCTCCTCTGACACTATAATGACAGTAACACTGAGCAGGACTATAGCTGCTCCTCTGACACTATAATGACAGTAACACTGAGCAGGACTATAGCTGCTCCTCTGACACTATAATGACAGTAACACTGAGCAGGACTATAGCTGCTCCTCTGACACTATAATGACAGTAACACTGAGCAGGACTATAGCTGCTCCTCTGACACTATAATGACAGTAACACTGAGCAGGACTATAGCTGCTCCTCTGACACTATAATGACAGTAACACTGAGCAGGACTATAGCTGCTCCTCTGACACTATAATGACAGTAACACTGAGCAGGACTATAGCTGCTCCTCTGACACTATAATGACAGTAACACTGAGCAGGACTATAGCTGCTCCTCTGACACTATAATGACAGTAACACTGAGCAGGACTATAGCTGCTCCTCTGACACTATAATGACAGTAACACTGAGCAGGACTATAGCTGCTCCTCTGACACTATAATGACAGTAACACTGAGCAGGACTATAGCTGCTCCTCTGACACTATAATGACAGTAACACTGAGCAGGACTATAGCTGCTCCTCTGACACTATAATGACAGTAACACTGAGCAGGACTATAGCTGCTCCTCTGACACTATAATGACAGTAACACTGAGCAGGACTATAGCTGCTCCTCTGACACTATAATGACAGTAACACTGAGCAGGACTATAGCTGCTCCTCTGACACTATAATGACAGTAACACTGAGCAGGACTATAGCTGCTCCTCTGACACTATAATGACAGTAACACTGAGCAGGACTATAGCTGCTCCTCTGACACTATAATGACAGTAACACTGAGCAGGACTATAGCTGCTCCTCTGACACTATAATGACAGTAACACTGAGCAGGACTATAGCTGCTCCTCTGACACTATAATGACAGTAACACTGAGCAGGACTATAGCTGCTCCTCTGACACTATAATGACAGTAACACTGAGCAGGACTATAGCTGCTCCTCTGACACTATAATGACAGTAACACTGAGCAGGACTATAGCTGCTCCTCTGACACTATAATGACAGTAACACTGAGCAGGACTATAGCTGCTCCTCTGACACTATAATGACAGTAACACTGAGCAGGACTATAGCTGCTCCTCTGACACTATAATGACAGTAACACTGAGCAGGACTATAGCTGCTCCTCTGACACTATAATGACAGTAACACTGAGCAGGACTATAGCTGCTCCTCTGACACTATAATGACAGTAACACTGAGCAGGACTATAGCTGCTCCTCTGACACTATAATGACAGTAACACTGAGCAGGACTATAGCTGCTCCTCTGACACTATAATGACAGTAACACTGAGCAGGACTATAGCTGCTCCTCTGACACTATAATGACAGTAACACTGAGCAGGACTATAGCTGCTCCTCTGACACTATAATGACAGTAACACTGAGCAGGACTATAGCTGCTCCTCTGACACTATAATGACAGTAACACTGAGCAGGACTATAGCTGCTCCTCTGACACTATAATGACAGTAACACTGAGCAGGACTATAGCTGCTCCTCTGACACTATAATGACAGTAACACTGAGCAGGACTATAGCTGCTCCTCTGACACTATAATGACAGTAACACTGAGCAGGACTATAGCTGCTCCTCTGACACTATAATGACAGTAACACTGAGCAGGACTATAGCTGCTCCTCTGACACTATAATGACAGTAACACTGAGCAGGACTATAGCTGCTCCTCTGACACTATAATGACAGTAACACTGAGCAGGACTATAGCTGCTCCTCTGACACTATAATGACAGTAACACTGAGCAGGACTATAGCTGCTCCTCTGACACTATAATGACAGTAACACTGAGCAGGACTATAGCTGCTCCTCTGACACTATAATGACAGTAACACTGAGCAGGACTATAGCTGCTCCTCTGACACTATAATGACAGTAACACTGAGCAGGACTATAGCTGCTCCTCTGACACTATAATGACAGTAACACTGAGCAGGACTATAGCTGCTCCTCTGACACTATAATGACAGTAACACTGAGCAGGACTATAGCTGCTCCTCTGACACTATAATGACAGTAACACTGAGCAGGACTATAGCTGCTCCTCTGACACTATAATGACAGTAACACTGAGCAGGACTATAGCTGCTCCTCTGACACTATAATGACAGTAACACTGAGCAGGACTATAGCTGCTCCTCTGACACTATAATGACAGTAACACTGAGCAGGACTATAGCTGCTCCTCTGACACTATAATGACAGTAACACTGAGCAGGACTATAGCTGCTCCTCTGACACTATAATGACAGTAACACTGAGCAGGACTATAGCTGCTCCTCTGACACTATAATGACAGTAACACTGAGCAGGACTATAGCTGCTCCTCTGACACTATAATGACAGTAACACTGAGCAGGACTATAGCTGCTCCTCTGACACTATAATGACAGTAACACTGAGCAGGACTATAGCTGCTCCTCTGACACTATAATGACAGTAACACTGAGCAGGACTATAGCTGCTCCTCTGACACTATAATGACAGTAACACTGAGCAGGACTATAGCTGCTCCTCTGACACTATAATGACAGTAACACTGAGCAGGACTATAGCTGCTCCTCTGACACTATAATGACAGTAACACTGAGCAGGACTATAGCTGCTCCTCTGACACTATAATGACAGTAACACTGAGCAGGACTATAGCTGCTCCTCTGACACTATAATGACAGTAACACTGAGCAGGACTATAGCTGCTCCTCTGACACTATAATGACAGTAACACTGAGCAGGACTATAGCTGCTCCTCTGACACTATAATGACAGTAACACTGAGCAGGACTATAGCTGCTCCTCTGACACTATAATGACAGTAACACTGAGCAGGACTATAGCTGCTCCTCTGACACTATAATGACAGTAACACTGAGCAGGACTATAGCTGCTCCTCTGACACTATAATGACAGTAACACTGAGCAGGACTATAGCTGCTCCTCTGACACTATAATGACAGTAACACTGAGCAGGACTATAGCTGCTCCTCTGACACTATAATGACAGTAACACTGAGCAGGACTATAGCTGCTCCTCTGACACTATAATGACAGTAACACTGAGCAGGACTATAGCTGCTCCTCTGACACTATAATGACAGTAACACTGAGCAGGACTATAGCTGCTCCTCTGACACTATAATGACAGTAACACTGAGCAGGACTATAGCTGCTCCTCTGACACTATAATGACAGTAACACTGAGCAGGACTATAGCTGCTCCTCTGACACTATAATGACAGTAACACTGAGCAGGACTATAGCTGCTCCTCTGACACTATAATGACAGTAACACTGAGCAGGACTATAGCTGCTCCTCTGACACTATAATGACAGTAACACTGAGCAGGACTATAGCTGCTCCTCTGACACTATAATGACAGTAACACTGAGCAGGACTATAGCTGCTCCTCTGACACTATAATGACAGTAACACTGAGCAGGACTATAGCTGCTCCTCTGACACTATAATGACAGTAACACTGAGCAGGACTATAGCTGCTCCTCTGACACTATAATGACAGTAACACTGAGCAGGACTATAGCTGCTCCTCTGACACTATAATGACAGTAACACTGAGCAGGACTATAGCTGCTCCTCTGACACTATAATGACAGTAACACTGAGCAGGACTATAGCTGCTCCTCTGACACTATAATGACAGTAACACTGAGCAGGACTATAGCTGCTCCTCTGACACTATAATGACAGTAACACTGAGCAGGACTATAGCTGCTCCTCTGACACTATAATGACAGTAACACTGAGCAGGACTATAGCTGCTCCTCTGACACTATAATGACAGTAACACTGAGCAGGACTATAGCTGCTCCTCTGACACTATAATGACAGTAACACTGAGCAGGACTATAGCTGCTCCTCTGACACTATAATGACAGTAACACTGAGCAGGACTATAGCTGCTCCTCTGACACTATAATGACAGTAACACTGAGCAGGACTATAGCTGCTCCTCTGACACTATAATGACAGTAACACTGAGCAGGACTATAGCTGCTCCTCTGACACTATAATGACAGTAACACTGAGCAGGACTATAGCTGCTCCTCTGACACTATAATGACAGTAACACTGAGCAGGACTATAGCTGCTCCTCTGACACTATAATGACAGTAACACTGAGCAGGACTATAGCTGCTCCTCTGACACTATAATGACAGTAACACTGAGCAGGACTATAGCTGCTCCTCTGACACTATAATGACAGTAACACTGAGCAGGACTATAGCTGCTCCTCTGACACTATAATGACAGTAACACTGAGCAGGACTATAGCTGCTCCTCTGACACTATAATGACAGTAACACTGAGCAGGACTATAGCTGCTCCTCTGACACTATAATGACAGTAACACTGAGCAGGACTATAGCTGCTCCTCTGACACTATAATGACAGTAACACTGAGCAGGACTATAGCTGCTCCTCTGACACTATAATGACAGTAACACTGAGCAGGACTATAGCTGCTCCTCTGACACTATAATGACAGTAACACTGAGCAGGACTATAGCTGCTCCTCTGACACTATAATGACAGTAACACTGAGCAGGACTATAGCTGCTCCTCTGACACTATAATGACAGTAACACTGAGCAGGACTATAGCTGCTCCTCTGACACTATAATGACAGTAACACTGAGCAGGACTATAGCTGCTCCTCTGACACTATAATGACAGTAACACTGAGCAGGACTATAGCTGCTCCTCTGACACTATAATGACAGTAACACTGAGCAGGACTATAGCTGCTCCTCTGACACTATAATGACAGTAACACTGAGCAGGACTATAGCTGCTCCTCTGACACTATAATGACAGTAACACTGAGCAGGACTATAGCTGCTCCTCTGACACTATAATGACAGTAACACTGAGCAGGACTATAGCTGCTCCTCTGACACTATAATGACAGTAACACTGAGCAGGACTATAGCTGCTCCTCTGACACTATAATGACAGTAACACTGAGCAGGACTATAGCTGCTCCTCTGACACTATAATGACAGTAACACTGAGCAGGACTATAGCTGCTCCTCTGACACTATAATGACAGTAACACTGAGCAGGACTATAGCTGCTCCTCTGACACTATAATGACAGTAACACTGAGCAGGACTATAGCTGCTCCTCTGACACTATAATGACAGTAACACTGAGCAGGACTATAGCTGCTCCTCTGACACTATAATGACAGTAACACTGAGCAGGACTATAGCTGCTCCTCTGACACTATAATGACAGTAACACTGAGCAGGACTATAGCTGCTCCTCTGACACTATAATGACAGTAACACTGAGCAGGACTATAGCTGCTCCTCTGACACTATAATGACAGTAACACTGAGCAGGACTATAGCTGCTCCTCTGACACTATAATGACAGTAACACTGAGCAGGACTATAGCTGCTCCTCTGACACTATAATGACAGTAACACTGAGCAGGACTATAGCTGCTCCTCTGACACTATAATGACAGTAACACTGAGCAGGACTATAGCTGCTCCTCTGACACTATAATGACAGTAACACTGAGCAGGACTATAGCTGCTCCTCTGACACTATAATGACAGTAACACTGAGCAGGACTATAGCTGCTCCTCTGACACTATAATGACAGTAACACTGAGCAGGACTATAGCTGCTCCTCTGACACTATAATGACAGTAACACTGAGCAGGACTATAGCTGCTCCTCTGACACTATAATGACAGTAACACTGAGCAGGACTATAGCTGCTCCTCTGACACTATAATGACAGTAACACTGAGCAGGACTATAGCTGCTCCTCTGACACTATAATGACAGTAACACTGAGCAGGACTATAGCTGCTCCTCTGACACTATAATGACAGTAACACTGAGCAGGACTATAGCTGCTCCTCTGACACTATAATGACAGTAACACTGAGCAGGACTATAGCTGCTCCTCTGACACTATAATGACAGTAACACTGAGCAGGACTATAGCTGCTCCTCTGACACTATAATGACAGTAACACTGAGCAGGACTATAGCTGCTCCTCTGACACTATAATGACAGTAACACTGAGCAGGACTATAGCTGCTCCTCTGACACTATAATGACAGTAACACTGAGCAGGACTATAGCTGCTCCTCTGACACTATAATGACAGTAACACTGAGCAGGACTATAGCTGCTCCTCTGACACTATAATGACAGTAACACTGAGCAGGACTATAGCTGCTCCTCTGACACTATAATGACAGTAACACTGAGCAGGACTATAGCTGCTCCTCTGACACTATAATGACAGTAACACTGAGCAGGACTATAGCTGCTCCTCTGACACTATAATGACAGTAACACTGAGCAGGACTATAGCTGCTCCTCTGACACTATAATGACAGTAACACTGAGCAGGACTATAGCTGCTCCTCTGACACTATAATGACAGTAACACTGAGCAGGACTATAGCTGCTCCTCTGACACTATAATGACAGTAACACTGAGCAGGACTATAGCTGCTCCTCTGACACTATAATGACAGTAACACTGAGCAGGACTATAGCTGCTCCTCTGACACTATAATGACAGTAACACTGAGCAGGACTATAGCTGCTCCTCTGACACTATAATGACAGTAACACTGAGCAGGACTATAGCTGCTCCTCTGACACTATAATGACAGTAACACTGAGCAGGACTATAGCTGCTCCTCTGACACTATAATGACAGTAACACTGAGCAGGACTATAGCTGCTCCTCTGACACTATAATGACAGTAACACTGAGCAGGACTATAGCTGCTCCTCTGACACTATAATGACAGTAACACTGAGCAGGACTATAGCTGCTCCTCTGACACTATAATGACAGTAACACTGAGCAGGACTATAGCTGCTCCTCTGACACTATAATGACAGTAACACTGAGCAGGACTATAGCTGCTCCTCTGACACTATAATGACAGTAACACTGAGCAGGACTATAGCTGCTCCTCTGACACTATAATGACAGTAACACTGAGCAGGACTATAGCTGCTCCTCTGACACTATAATGACAGTAACACTGAGCAGGACTATAGCTGCTCCTCTGACACTATAATGACAGTAACACTGAGCAGGACTATAGCTGCTCCTCTGACACTATAATGACAGTAACACTGAGCAGGACTATAGCTGCTCCTCTGACACTATAATGACAGTAACACTGAGCAGGACTATAGCTGCTCCTCTGACACTATAATGACAGTAACACTGAGCAGGACTATAGCTGCTCCTCTGACACTATAATGACAGTAACACTGAGCAGGACTATAGCTGCTCCTCTGACACTATAATGACAGTAACACTGAGCAGGACTATAGCTGCTCCTCTGACACTATAATGACAGTAACACTGAGCAGGACTATAGCTGCTCCTCTGACACTATAATGACAGTAACACTGAGCAGGACTATAGCTGCTCCTCTGACACTATAATGACAGTAACACTGAGCAGGACTATAGCTGCTCCTCTGACACTATAATGACAGTAACACTGAGCAGGACTATAGCTGCTCCTCTGACACTATAATGACAGTAACACTGAGCAGGACTATAGCTGCTCCTCTGACACTATAATGACAGTAACACTGAGCAGGACTATAGCTGCTCCTCTGACACTATAATGACAGTAACACTGAGCAGGACTATAGCTGCTCCTCTGACACTATAATGACAGTAACACTGAGCAGGACTATAGCTGCTCCTCTGACACTATAATGACAGTAACACTGAGCAGGACTATAGCTGCTCCTCTGACACTATAATGACAGTAACACTGAGCAGGACTATAGCTGCTCCTCTGACACTATAATGACAGTAACACTGAGCAGGACTATAGCTGCTCCTCTGACACTATAATGACAGTAACACTGAGCAGGACTATAGCTGCTCCTCTGACACTATAATGACAGTAACACTGAGCAGGACTATAGCTGCTCCTCTGACACTATAATGACAGTAACACTGAGCAGGACTATAGCTGCTCCTCTGACACTATAATGACAGTAACACTGAGCAGGACTATAGCTGCTCCTCTGACACTATAATGACAGTAACACTGAGCAGGACTATAGCTGCTCCTCTGACACTATAATGACAGTAACACTGAGCAGGACTATAGCTGCTCCTCTGACACTATAATGACAGTAACACTGAGCAGGACTATAGCTGCTCCTCTGACACTATAATGACAGTAACACTGAGCAGGACTATAGCTGCTCCTCTGACACTATAATGACAGTAACACTGAGCAGGACTATAGCTGCTCCTCTGACACTATAATGACAGTAACACTGAGCAGGACTATAGCTGCTCCTCTGACACTATAATGACAGTAACACTGAGCAGGACTATAGCTGCTCCTCTGACACTATAATGACAGTAACACTGAGCAGGACTATAGCTGCTCCTCTGACACTATAATGACAGTAACACTGAGCAGGACTATAGCTGCTCCTCTGACACTATAATGACAGTAACACTGAGCAGGACTATAGCTGCTCCTCTGACACTATAATGACAGTAACACTGAGCAGGACTATAGCTGCTCCTCTGACACTATAATGACAGTAACACTGAGCAGGACTATAGCTGCTCCTCTGACACTATAATGACAGTAACACTGAGCAGGACTATAGCTGCTCCTCTGACACTATAATGACAGTAACACTGAGCAGGACTATAGCTGCTCCTCTGACACTATAATGACAGTAACACTGAGCAGGACTATAGCTGCTCCTCTGACACTATAATGACAGTAACACTGAGCAGGACTATAGCTGCTCCTCTGACACTATAATGACAGTAACACTGAGCAGGACTATAGCTGCTCCTCTGACACTATAATGACAGTAACACTGAGCAGGACTATAGCTGCTCCTCTGACACTATAATGACAGTAACACTGAGCAGGACTATAGCTGCTCCTCTGACACTATAATGACAGTAACACTGAGCAGGACTATAGCTGCTCCTCTGACACTATAATGACAGTAACACTGAGCAGGACTATAGCTGCTCCTCTGACACTATAATGACAGTAACACTGAGCAGGACTATAGCTGCTCCTCTGACACTATAATGACAGTAACACTGAGCAGGACTATAGCTGCTCCTCTGACACTATAATGACAGTAACACTGAGCAGGACTATAGCTGCTCCTCTGACACTATAATGACAGTAACACTGAGCAGGACTATAGCTGCTCCTCTGACACTATAATGACAGTAACACTGAGCAGGACTATAGCTGCTCCTCTGACACTATAATGACAGTAACACTGAGCAGGACTATAGCTGCTCCTCTGACACTATAATGACAGTAACACTGAGCAGGACTATAGCTGCTCCTCTGACACTATAATGACAGTAACACTGAGCAGGACTATAGCTGCTCCTCTGACACTATAATGACAGTAACACTGAGCAGGACTATAGCTGCTCCTCTGACACTATAATGACAGTAACACTGAGCAGGACTATAGCTGCTCCTCTGACACTATAATGACAGTAACACTGAGCAGGACTATAGCTGCTCCTCTGACACTATAATGACAGTAACACTGAGCAGGACTATAGCTGCTCCTCTGACACTATAATGACAGTAACACTGAGCAGGACTATAGCTGCTCCTCTGACACTATAATGACAGTAACACTGAGCAGGACTATAGCTGCTCCTCTGACACTATAATGACAGTAACACTGAGCAGGACTATAGCTGCTCCTCTGACACTATAATGACAGTAACACTGAGCAGGACTATAGCTGCTCCTCTGACACTATAATGACAGTAACACTGAGCAGGACTATAGCTGCTCCTCTGACACTATAATGACAGTAACACTGAGCAGGACTATAGCTGCTCCTCTGACACTATAATGACAGTAACACTGAGCAGGACTATAGCTGCTCCTCTGACACT
>NW_028174672.1:2500-19000 GCF_963971535.1 Notolepis coatsorum
ACACCTCTCACACCTATCACTCCTCTCACACCTATCACACCTCTCACACCTATCACACCTCTCACACCTATCACACCTATCACACCTCTCACACCTATCACACCTCTCACACCTATCACACCTATCACACCTCTCACACCTATCACACCTCTCACACCTCTCACACCTATCACACCTCTCACACCTATCACACCTCTCACACCTATCACACCTATCACACCTCTCACACCTATCACACCTCTCACACCTCTCACACCTCTCACAGCACCTCTCACAGCACCTCTCACAGCACCTCTCACACCGATCCCACCTATCACACCTATCACACCTCTCACACCTATCACACCTCTCACACCTCTCACTCCTCTCACACCTATCACACCTCTCACACCTATCACACCTCTCACACCTATCACACCTATCACACCTCTCACACCTATCACACCTCTCACACCTATCACACCTCTCACACCTATCACACCTATCACACCTCTCACACCTCTCACACCTATCACACCTCTCACACCTATCACACCTCTCACACCTCTCACACCTATCACACCTCTCACACCTATCACACCTATCACCCCTCTCACACCTCTCACACCTATCACACCTCTCACACCTATCACACCTATCACACCTCTCACACCTATCACTCCTCTCACACCTATCACACCTCTCACACCTATCACACCTCTCACACCTATCACACCTCTCACACCTCTCACACCTATCACACCTCTCACACCTATCACACCTCTCACACCTATCACACCTATCACACCTCTCACACCTATCACTCCTCTCACACCTATCACACCTCTCACACCTATCACACCTCTCACACCTATCACACCTATCACACCTCTCACACCTATCACACCTCTCACACCTATCACACCTCTCACACCTATCACACCTATCACACCTCTCACACCTCTCACACCTCTCACACCTATCACACCTCTCACACCTATCACACCTCTCACACCTATCACACCTATCACACCTCTCACACCTATCACACTTCTCACACCTCTCACACCTCTCACAGCACCTCTCACAGCACCTCTCACAGCACCTCTCACACCGATCCCACCTATCACACCTATCACACCTCTCACACCTATCACACCTCTCACACCTCTCACTCCTCTCACACCTATCACACCTCTCACACCTATCACACCTCTCACACCTATCACACCTATCACACCTCTCACACCTATCACACCTCTCACACCTATCACACCTCTCACACCTATCACACCTATCACACCTCTCACACCTATCACACCTCTCACACCTCTCACACCTATCACACCTCTCACACCTATCACACCTATCACACCTCTCACACCTATCACACCTATCACCCCTCTCACACCTCTCACACCTATCACACCTATCACACCTCTCACACCTATCACACCTCTCACACCTATCACTCCTCTCACACCTATCACACCTCTCACACCTATCACACCTCTCACACCTATCACACCTATCACACCTCTCACACCTATCACACCTCTCACACCTATCACACCTATCACACCTCTCACACCTATCACACCTCTCACACCTCTCACACCTCTCACACCTCTCACACCTATCACACCTCTCACACCTATCACTCCTATCACACCTATCACACCTCTCACACCTCTCACACCTATCACACCTCTCACACCGATCCCACCTATCACACCTATCACACCTCTCACACCTATCACACCTATCACACCTATCACACCTCTCACACCTCTCACACCTATCACTCCTCTCACACCTATCACACCTCTCACACCTATCACACCTCTCACACCTATCACACCTCACACCTATCACACCTCTCACACCTATCACACCTCTCACACCTATCACACCTATCACACCTCTCACACCTATCACACCTCTCACACCTCTCACACCTATCACACCTATCACACCTCTCACACCTATCACACCTATCACACCTATCACACCTCTCACACCTCTCACACCTATCACACCTCTCACACCAATCCCACCTATCACACCTCTCACACCTATCACACCTATCACACCTCTATACCCATTCTGCAATCTGTTAATAAAGTTGTACTTAAGTTATGCTTTTACATTATACTTACTTAATAAGTGAATAGTTCCAAGTCAATCAAAAACTATGAGTTTTATTTACTCAAAACATAATGCGGTTTACAGTCTGTATCTACTTAATTATCTTAAGTTGTACTTAAGTTATGCTTTTACATTATACTTACTTAATAAGTGAACAGTTCCAAGTCAATCAAAAACTATGAGTTTTATTTACTCAAAACATAATGCGGTTTACAGTCTGTATCTACTTAATTATCTTAAGTTGTACTTAAGTTATGCTTTTACATTATACTTACTTAATAAGTGAATAGTTCCAAGTCAATCAAAAACTACGAGTTTTATTTACTCAAAACATAATGCGGTTTACAGTCTGTATCTACTTAATTATCTTAAGTTGTACTTAAGTTATGCTTTTACATTATACTTACTTAATAAGTGAATAATTCCAAGTCAATCAAAAACTATGAGTTTTATTTACTCAAAACATAATGCGGTTTACAGTCTGTATCTACTTAATTATCTTAAGTTGTACTTAAGTTATGCTTTTACATTATACTTACTTAATAAGTGAATAGTTCCAAGTCAATCAAAAACTATGAGTTTTATTTACTCAAAACATAATGCGGTTTACAGTCTGTATCTACTTAATTATCTTAAGTTGTACTTAAGTTATGCTTTTACATTATACTTACTTAATAAGTGAATAATTCCAAGTCAATCAAAAACTATGAGTTTTATTTACTCAAAACATAATGCGGTTTACAGTCTGTATCTACTTAATTATCTTAAGTTGTACTTAAGTTATGCTTTTACATTATACTTACTTAATAAGTGAATTGTTCCAAGTCAATCAAAAACTATGAGTTTTATTTACTCAAAACATAAGAACACGTCACACGAACTCAAGACATTCAAGTTAGTAGAACTTTCATAGAATATTGAGTATACCCTACTCAAACGAATTGATTATTTTGAACATGCGGGTTTACAGTGTAGAGCCAAGAGGAGAGAACACATCAGTCCAGTGTTAGTTACTCTGCAGCTAGGCTATTAACTAGAACCAAGAGGAGAGAACACATCAGTCCGGTGTTAGTTACTCTGCAGCTAGGCTATTAACTAGAACCAAGAGGAGATAATTAGATTAGATTCTTTAATGACCACCCAGCCAGGCTGGTGGAATTTGTTTTCAGTGCATTACATTGCATTGTTCCAACATAGAACATATAACATAACTTACAATACATACATACTACATGCAGTTAAATAGGGGAGAGTGGGGTAAGTAGTGCCAATTTCTACTTAAAGTGCCTTTAAAGCAAGGGGATTACAGTAATTCCCCCAACTAAAATATGTACATATAGTTTAGGATGTTGTGCATCCCTGGGGACAATCACTTTGGATCTTAAATAAACTGTTTCAGAAATATAGCTTTAGAAAAAAATTTGGTTTTGTGGCACAACTTGCCCCCGGTGCGGGGTAAGTTGTGACATTAGAGAGAATACACTGGGGTAAATTGTGTCATTGATCATTTTAAAAGCATCCTGCAGATCTTCATCTCCTTTCCAACCTGACGTATAGTCTTCCCCTGTTGCACCTCTTTCACTGCTCTTTCCAACTTCTCAAGAGGAGTTGAAACCCTGTCTGTCTTCCGTTTGTATCTGCGTGGCATGATGGATTTTGGTCTAAAATTAAGAATATCACATCGTTTTAGTGATCAAATGTAATAATACAATGTACAATAACAATAAAATACAATAAAGTAATATATATAGTTAATAAATATAAGTTGTGGCAACGTAACAAACAGAACATCAGGCACAACTTAACCCAGGCCCTTTGCCACAAATCACCCCAAGCCTACCATTTTGAAAAAAAGTACATCCCCCAGCTGTTTTGAGCTACCATCATGCTCACTGTATAGACTCATGGTGTAGCTTACTAAATCACTAAAATATGTGTGAACTGTTTTCAAAGTTGTCTATAATTGTTCAAACACAGCAATAAAAAAACCTTGATCATACAAATTTTACTTTGGAGGGCAAAACAATGTTTTTTTTACTTAAATGTGCTTAAATGTGCTTTAATGTGTCTCCCTTCTTTGCAGGTTGAGTGAAATGGATGCCTCTTCAAAATATGTTGTCACATGACCAACTTCTTCTATGGTTTTCTAGATAACAGGGGTGACACTACTTGCCCCTTGGTACAAATTACCCCACTCTCCCCTACATAGATACATAATTACAAATACCACAATATCACAGTTTATGTCCATAAACTAAGAGGTCAACATCAGTTCAGTGTTAGTTACTCTACAGCTAGGCTATTAACGTTAGGTTATGACTATAACCAAGTTCTGTTAGTTAGGGGCGATGCTTGGCATCGCCTTCTGCACTATCTCGCGTACGTGCACGCGTACTGAATAAACCACAAATGTACCTCTAATACCAGTATTAGTCTGACCACACCCCTCATCAGCTTACCTTCATAAGCAGGTGTGTGGTCACCTGCTCTCCTCCTTCCCAAGCTTTCACCACAAGGTGAGGACAAGGGCTGCAGCGGCGTCCGATGCCAAGCATCGCCCCTAACTAACAGAACTTGGTTATAGTCATAACCTAACGTTCTGTATCGTTAGTGGCTTAGCTTGGCATCGCCTTCTGCACAAGGGAGGCCAAGCGGAGCCACTTGGCTGACAAATACACCCCGCTGACAGCCCCCCAAAACCATCAGAACAGGGAGGGCCGAGCCCCCCCGACCCCCCCTAATGGAGGGTAGCCCCCCTATTAGGGACGTCACGGGAGGGCGACGGACCCGACCGTGCGAAGAGGCACTCAAGCAACTCAACGCACAGGGTGAGCAGACCGTGGCTTGACCCACGACTACACACACGCACAACCCGCATGCCACCCGGGAACGAACGGAGGAACAACCTCGTTACTGCCCCCAGAATCACGGGGTCAAGGGCAAACCCAACCCCGTGGCAAGGCCGTAGCAGCGGAGCACGAAGGAAGACCCAGACCCACCAAAAGGACTGGACTCCCTGGAATGGGGGCCCGGAGAAGTCCATGATGCCAGCATCAAGACCCCACCAGGTGGGCACGTAGTGCCCCGCCCCCCACATCGCCAGCGTATTCGGACAAAGGCCCCTCAGTTACTGCACCTGGTATTCCCAGGCGGAACCAACCAGGCCAGTAAGCCGAGCGGGCCCCGTCCCCCCAATAGTACACCGCCTGGCACACTGACCCTGCAGAATAGGCAGTCAGCATGGCCGTAAGCACACAAAAAAGGTTAACCAACGGAAGCAGGCAGCGCACCGGGGAAAAACCAGGCAACAGGCTGTTAACCCTAGCCTGGAGACTGCGGACGAGACAGGCGCCAGAGGGGACAGCTGAACACAGCCGCCCCGGCGGAAGGAGCGTAAGCTGGCGGTGTTGCATGACCAAGCCTCCATTTAACAACCCCCACCCAGAGGGGTCGAGGCAGAGAAGGCTGACACGATTGGCAGACGTCATGAACGTGCAGGGGCACCCTCAACCGGTGAACCCGGGAGTTGACACTGCTCCAACACACCAGGGAATCAACCACCTCGGTGTTACCCAATGCGGTGGTTGTTCCTATAACCCCTCAAGAAAAAACTCCAAAACACACCTGCGGGTATACACCGGCTATACCGCAGTACAAGCGTTTCAGTTTCCAAAAAGGGTTAACCCAGGCCTACGGGTCGCAAACATCACTTCGGACCGGGCCTGGCGGTACGGGAAGCACAGGGTCACCAGAGGAGGTCAAAAAACCACCCCCACAGGCCCCTCTTCGCCATGCGTGAGAGAGGAGCGAAAAACAATGGAGAACCAGCCCCTAAGCACACCGTACCTGGTATTCCCCGGCGGTCTCCCAACCAAGTACTAACCAGGACCAACCTGTGTAGCGGCCGAGATCCGACGAGATCGAGCGCGTACAGAATGGCATGGCTGTAAGCCATGACGACAGTGCTGAGTAAAAACATACCCAACCAGGGTCTCCATAGCGCTTAACCCTGTGACACCCAGACCGACCTGGCATTTTTCCCCCTGAAAAAAGCCCAAGTCCCTCAGGGTACCAGAACAGCAGATCTGCATCCCCGGCGGACAACGGGTTCAACTGATCTGGACCAGCGTGACCAGAACCAGTCCCGTGCCCTAACCACGCCGACATGCCTACTCCAGGAGAAGGGCAGATATGCGTGTTGATCTTAACATGAAAAGAAGGCGCCACCCAGACGTCGGGACGAACCGCGCCTGGTGGCCCACCCCAAGGGCGTGAGACCCCACTACATATGTTCAGATCCATCCCGTCATCATCCCCCAGACATGAACGAGGATCCGTCGACAACCCACCCAGGTCATGGGATGTGGTCGCCGGAAGAGGAAAAACCCCCATCTCAGTTGCTTTATAAAAACGCTGTTTCAACCACAAGCAACTAAGGCGTGCCAGTCAATCGCCTGTTTACAGCGAGCTAGCACTATACGTGCGTCGGGACACACCCCCATCAATGAACAGGCTATTTAGACCTGTCATTGAATCCCCAAGGCGCCCAGGGGAACGACAAGAGGGGTGTGACACTCCCTAACTCCAATACTTCTGGAATAGAAAGAAGGAAGCATCAACAGTATGTATCCCAGTCTACACAGCCGGGGTAAAAAATGTTCACATTTTTACATCCCACCACCCTCCCATAGGAAAGAGACGGGGATCCCCAGAGAGACTTCCCACGCGAGCTGTACAGATTGAAAAGAATATATTGCACCTTGAGCCATGTAAAAAACTGGTTTTAGGGCCTCCGGGGAAGAGGCACCGAACCCATACACACTCAATAAACGAATTGAATCGAATATACATACAATAGAAAAGGACCCTTCTAGAGGGTCCACTCACTTTGACAATCTGAGGAGGAAGGCTCTGTACTCTGATGGAGGCTTCCTCACATGGATCACATGGAAGAAGGAGTCCGAACTCACAGAAGGCCTGAGTAGGCGCTTGGTGAGGAGGAGCCCTGACCACCCCCCCTGAAAACAGATCCATCACATGGACCTGAACAGCACACGGAAGTCCTACCAACAGAGACGCGCACGGTGACGTACTCTATGGCGGGGGAATTCCTGCGGTGCACACGCCCAATATACCAGGCCGTGGGACCAGGAACTTCCTCCCCCCCCCCCCCCCCCCCCCCCCCGTAACGTGCCGAACCGCCACGTGACGGGAACCTTGAAGGACAGGGGGTGTACCCCTGACCGACAGAACAATGGGGAGAGGAAAGGTTACCAGTTCACCCCATTACGACCCCACACCCATGATACGACGTAACGACAAAAAGAGAATATGACACAGTCATAGTCAGCTCTATGAAGCGTTTCACAGCTCCACACAGCGCACGAGCTAACCTGCTATCTGATTTTTACTAAGGAAAAACACAGAATAGAGAGGGCTCTAAGAACCCCGGTCCAACATACACATGTGCTTCTGTGGCCAGTACAACCCAGTTGTAGGTCACATGACACACACAACCCATCATCATCACAATGAGAGAATACATCATTCTTGATTAGTATCGACCACAGGCCTTGCTAAGCACACATGACAGCAACCAAACCAATTTCCCTTTAGGAAATAAGTTTCTCCAGCAGATTTAGCACAACCTCAGCAATCAAGCTGAGAGTTACATCGTATCCCTACCACACAAAAGACACAATTAATGCACAACATGTCTGATAGGAGGTGATAAAGTCCCCAGGGAACCGGGGGGGGAAAAACACAATCCTCCTATTTTACCCTCAATACGGCCAGTTAAAACAGGAAAACCTGTTAATGTGTGAACTCACTGTCCATTGTCATTACAGTCTGAGAAAGAACATTCTTTTACTCACTCGTCACCAAGCATAGCTTCATAGGTTAGTTGCCTTAGTAGTGAGTACACGGTACACATAAACACCATGATGTTTCTCACACAACAACCAGATCAATACATCACGACCTGCACGGAGAAGCTACTGCCAGTGACAAAAACAGCTCACACACAACCCGCAACGTATCTCAAATGCATTGCAACAACACACGTTTTGGGAAAAAACACCGTCATTCACAATACATTTAGCAAGGTAAAACCAGAAGACGTGTTATGAGGGTCTGGCCAACCCCGTACCTGCCCGGAACGCAGATCAGCGAAGTGCAGTCACAAGCCATCGTAGAACACAGCCCTCTTTGTTGACGCAATCCCCGTCTAGGCTCAGGCAGGGTTGACGAACATCCCCTGTCAAGGATGACGTCGTGGTCAAGAATGTAAAACATGTTAAAAATCAAAGCACGTTCAACAGAATAGCATCAAGCTAACGGCTGCTCCAACCGTTCGGGTGCTATCGCTTCCGCTCGCGAGACGCCGATCTACGACGCACGCGATCAGGAGCGAGCTCCCGGCCGCGCGCGAGAAGCCAAGCTACCCCGCGCCAGGCCACCGACCGGCTAACCGTAAGCTATGAACATGTAAACAATGACATAACACTCACCCAGACAGGCCGCCGTTCTGAACCCTCCTCACTTTTTAAGAGAAAAGAGAAAACAAGACGTCAACACCGCTTCACAACGGTGACATTAACACGTCCGGCGGAATCAGCACAGTACCAACTGGCCTGTATAGCTGACTTTGAACATGAATCTGCCGCTATCGCACATTACATGCACATATCCCCTCGTGAAGGAATACTCTCATTTGGATATGAAAGATGGGGTCTTAACACGGTGACAGAGAGAATCCACTCGTCCAGAACACACAGGGATCACCAGTGTCAATGGTCGCGGCCCACTAGTTAAAACTATAATGGTCGCCAGACCAAGGCCTTCTGTCGCCTAGACGGCTAAACAAAGGACCCTAGCCTGGGGCCGGTTTCCATAAACTTTGTCTAGTAGCCCCCATAGCACTAACAGACAAGTGGAGCCCGCCAGCAAACACTACTCACCCAACCTGGAACGCACCGCTCCTCACAACAGCGGCATGTCCGACAGTTCAGCTGTGGCCTGACAGGTTTCACCCCAACAAACACAGCAAGGAACTGCAGTTGAGAAGCATGCAGCGGCGTGCTCCCAATACGAAAACCGGTGGAGGGTTTGTAGAATGATCATCATCTTCTAGACACTCCAGTACGAAGACAATATCGCCGTATTTTCTCGAAAATAGTGAGAGAGAAAATAAAGATATGATGTCAACGTATCCTTGTTTCCCAAGCTGTTCCTAATCCAATTTCTTCCATCATGGTGTCAAGTGTGGGGATCTACCGAGGCACCTCTTCCTTGTGGTGAAAGCGAGAAGGAGGAGAGCAGGTGACCACACACCTGCTTATGAAGGTAAGCTGATGAGGGGTGTGGTCAGACTAATACTGGTATTAGAGGTACATTTGTGGTTTATTCAGTACGCGTGCACGTACGCGAGATAGTGCAGAAGGCGATGCCAAGCTAAGCCACTAACGATACAGAACCATTTACATTTATATTTAGTCATTTAGCTGACGCTTTTATCCAAAATCTGTACGACAAGTCATCAGGAAGGGCACAACTCTATCAGCTGAGTGGGGTATGTCTGGGAGTGTTGCATTCATTTATTTTGCATTTATTTTTAATTTGTTGGACCTTATGGTGTTCTTGTTTTGTTCTTGACTTATTGTGATGTTTCTTCTTGACTTGTTTAAAGAAGAAGTGTCCGGCCCATGGGGACATTAACGTGTGTTGTCTGGCCTTACAAATAATTTTTTTTTTCTTTTTTTTTTATTATCTTTTTCCCCCCTCCTTTTTCTGTTTATTCTCCCATCCCACTGTTAGTCGTTATGCCAATTCACAACCCCCTTCCTGGTTGTTACGCACTCCCCCCTACTGTTGGTCCGGGAGGCCGGAGACTGTCACATGCTTTCCTCCGACGCATGTGCAGCCAGCCGGCAGCCAGCCTGGCAGCGCAGATTCTCACCGGGAGAGTGTAACGTGTGGAAGGTCACACTACCTCCCTCCAGATCCTACCCTCGCTGTGCAGGCGCCCCGACCGAACTGTAGGGGTCGCTGTCCACAACGCCCAGGACCCACCCATCAGCTTTCCCACCCCTAACACTGCCAATTGTGTTAGTATGAACAACCAGCCAAGCTGATAGCAACACCGAGAGCTGGATTCGAACCCAGCGTCTCCAGCGTTGATGGCGAGCGCCTTGCCCACTACACCACCTAGCCGCCCACAAATACATTTGATTTGATTTGATTTAAGTAATCAAGAGTTTTATTTGTCACATACATACTAGGGGTGAGACGATACATCGATCCAGATCGATATATATCGATCTAATTTCAAATATCAAGTAGGATCGATGCAACGTAAAAAGATTGATCAATATTGATTCATTTTCCTGTTGCGAGTCTCATTTATCCAGAAACGAAAGCTATCCAGAAACCGAAAGCTCCGGCAGCTGGATTCACGCGAGATCATGTGTGTGTGTGTGTGTGTGTGCGTGCGTGCGTGCGTGCACACAGTAGGTTTCCTTTTTGTGGAAAGTGTTATTGACTCAATGTTATAAACATGTAGAGGGGAACTTTTAATTTTTTCAGTGAAGTTCCCCTTTTATAATCAGCTAACAAGTGTTTGAAAGAGATATTTTGTCTTTCTGTGTCATTTCAGAATACGTTCCCGCTTCCAAGAAGTCAAAGGCACTTGAACAACTGTTTGGTGACACCTTCTGCGATGTGGACCCTCGCCAGACCAAGTCCTCCAGAGAGCGAGCCCAGGCTGAAGCTGCTAAGTATAAAGAGACTGCATCTTTGGCCCTCGGAGGTAATGTGTTAGAGTGGTGGAAAAGCCAGCAGACTGAGCTTCCTCTCCTGGCAAACCTTGCCAAAACATACCTCTGCATTCCTGGTACTAGCGTACCTTCTGAGCGTGTTTTAGCACTGCAGGTGACATTGTCCGTTCAGAACGCAGCTGTTTGTCTGCTGAGCATGTCGATCAGTTGGTTTTTTTTAAGAAAAACCTCAGAAAGAAGAACACTTAAGGACATACTTGACTGTCTGAGATGTCATGCACTGAAACATGTGGAATTGTTTACATTTGCTTTGTTCCAACAACATTTATATTTTTTATGTGGTTCAGAATCATTCATATCCCAGTATAGTGGATAATAGCTAGCTATGCTGTACTGCATTTGCACTGCATTTGCACTGAAACATGTGGAATTGTTTACATTTGCTTTGTTCCAACAACATTTATATTTTTTATTTGGTTCAGAATAATTCATATCCCAGTATAGTGGATAATAGCTAGCTATGCTGTACTGCATTTGCACTGCATTTGCACTGAAACATGTGGAATTGTTTACATTTGCTTTGTTCCAACAACATTTATATTTTTTATTTGGTTCAGAATCATTCATATCCCAGTATAGTGGATAATAGCTAGCTATGCTGTACTGCATTTGCACTGCATTTGCACTGAAACATGTGGAATAGTTTACATTTGCTTTGTTCCAACAACATTTATATTTTTTATTTGGTTCAGAATAATTCATATCCCAGTATAGTGGATAATAGCTAGCTATGCTGTACTGCATTTGCACTGCATTTGCATGTGGAATTGTTTACATTTGCTTTGTTCCAACAACATTTATATTTTTTATTTGGTTCAGAATAATTCATATCCCAGTATAGTGGATAATAGCTAGCTATGCTGTACTGCATTTGCACTTACAAGTGGTGCCTTTGGTTATTGTTACTTACTACCATAAGTACGTTTTATATTGTTTGTTTATGAGACACAAGGGATTGTTTACATAATGCTATAAAAAATATATATCCAAAGGTGACCTTTGACTCTCAGGAAATCAACAGTGGAGATGACCTTGGTTATTATGTTCTAATTAATATATTGTTTATATTGTTGTAATGTTGTTATTGTTTAAGTTGGTTATTAAAGTTATTACGTTATTTAAGTGAGTTATTAAAGTTATTAAAGTTGGTTATTTAAGTTAGTTATTAAAGTTATTAAGTAATTTAAGTTGGTTATTAAAGTTATTACGTTATTTAAGTTAGTTATTAAAGTTATAAAAGTTGGTTATTTAAGTTAGTTATTAAAGTTAGTTGGCACTATTGAGCACTCTACAGTGAACCTTGACACTGTGAATACTGTGAATATATATTTCAGTTAGTTAGATAGTTAATTATATTGACCAATTTGTTTACACTGCTTGTGTTGTTTTTACTACCTGTACCCCCCCCCCTTCCCCCATGCTCAGTATATTTTTACTGTATTTATTTACTGTATATTTTATTCCATTTTTATTCTATTTTACTCTACTCTTATCCTAGGCAACTTGATTTGATTTGTGTTATTATTCTAATTCGTGACCTGTCCTGTCTAAATGCTTAAATGTTGAGCGATTTGCAGTGTCAAATTTCCCATGGGATAATAAAAGTATTTCTATTCTATTCTATTCTATTCTATTCTATTCTATTCTATTCTATAACAGGAGATTGTTTTTCATTTAAATGTCTGAAAGAGCTCAAAAATAAAAATGTCAAATGATATTTCTGCTGCCTTTTTTGGGTTGATCTAAATGTTACTGATTGTGTTAAATGGGCATATAATATCGTCTCATATTGATCGCAGGCACCTGAATCGAATCGAATCGTATCGTATCGTGGCAGACTTTTTGATATCAGCAAATATCGTATCGTTGTCCAAAGAATCGATATCGTATCGTATCGTGATGAAACGTTAGGTTATGACTATAACCAAGTTCTGTTAATTAGGGGTGACGCTTGGCATCACTACTGCACTATCTCGCGTACGTGCACGCGTACTGAATAAACCACAAATGTACCTCTAATACCAGTATTAGTCTGACCACACCCCTCATCAGCTTACCTTCATAAGCAGGTGTGTGGTCACCTGCTCTCCTCCTTCCCAAGCTTTCACCACAAGGTGAGGTCAAGGGCTGCAGCGGCCGTCTGATGCCAAGCGTCACCCCTAATTAACAGAACTTGGTTATAGTCATAACCTAACGTTCTGTTTCATTAGGGGCTCTGCTTGGCATCACTACTGCACAAAGGGAGGCCAAGCGGAGCCGCTGGCTGACAAATACACCCCGCTGACAGCCCCCCAAAACCATCAGAACAGGGAGGGCCGAGCCCCCCCGACCCCCCCTAATGGAGGGTATCCCCCCTATTAGAGGCTTCACGGGAAGGCGACGGACCCGACCGTGCGAAGAGGCACTCAAGCAACTTAACGCACAGGGTGAGCAGACCGTGGCTTGACCCCACGACTACACACACGCACAACCCGCATGCCACCCGGGAACGAACGGAGGAACAACCTCGTTACTGCTCCCAGAATCACGGGGTCAAGGGCAAACCCAACCCCGTGGCAAGGCCGTAGCAGCGGAGCGCGAAGGAAGACCCAGACCCACCAAAAGGACTGGACTCCCTGGAATGGGGGCCCGGAGAAGTCCATGATGCCAGCATCAAGACCCCACCAGGTGGGCACGTAGTGCCCCGCCCCCCACATCGCCAGCGTATTCGGACAAAGGCCCCCCAGTTACTGCACCTGGTAATCCCAGGCGGTATCCCAAGTACTAACCAGGCCAGAACCTGCTTAGCTTCCGAGATCGGACGAGATCGGGCGTGTTCAGGTCGGTATGGCCGTAAGCCGAGCGGGCCCCGTCCCCCCAACAGTACACCGCCTGGCACACTAACCCTGCAGAACAGACAGTCAGCATGGCCGTAAGCACACAAAAAAGGTCAACCAACGGAAGCAGGCAGCGCACCGGGGAAAAACCAGGCAACAGGCTGTTAACCCTAGCCTGGAGACTGCGGACGAGACAGGCGCCAGAGGGGACAGCTGAACACAGCCGCCCCGGCGGAAGGAGCGTAAGCTGGCGGTGTTGCATGACCAAGCCTCCATTTAAAAACCCCCACCCAGAGGGGTCGAGGCAGAGAAGGCTGACACGATTGGCAGACGTCATGAACGTGCAGGGGCACCCTCAAACGGTGAACCCGGGAGTTGACACTGCTCCAACACACCAGGGAATCAACCACCTCGGTGTTACCCAATGCGGTGGTTGTTCCTATAACCCCTCAAGAAAAAACTCCAAAACACACCTGCGGGTATACACCGGCTATACCGCAGTACAAGTGTTTCAGTTTCCAAAAAGGGTTAACCCAGGCCTACGGGTCGCAAACATCACTTCGGACCGGGCCTGGCGGTACGGGAAGCACAGGGTCACCAGAGGAGGTCAAAAAACCACCCCCACAGGCCCCTCTTCGCCATGCGTGAGAGAGGAGCGAAAAATAATGGAGAACCAGCCCCTAAGCACACCGTACCTGGTATTCCCCGGCGGTCTCCCAACCAAGTACTAACCAGGACCAACCTGTGTAGCGGCCGAGATCCGACGAGATCGAGCGCGTACAGAATGGCATGGCTGTAAGCCATGACGACAGTGCTGAGTAAAAACATACCCAACCAGGGTCTCCATAGCGCTTAACCCTGTGACACCCAGACCGACCTGGCATTTTTCCCCCTGAAAAAAGCCCAAGTCCCTCAGGGTACCAGAACAGCAGATCTGCATCCCCGGCGGACAACGGGTTCAACTGATCTGGACCAGCGTGACCAGAACCAGTCCTGTGCCCTAACCACGCCGACATGCCTACTCCAGGAGAAGGGCAGATATGCGTGTTGATCTTAACATGAAAAGAAGGCGCCACCCAGACGTTCGGACGAACCGCGCCTGGTGGCCCACCCCAAGGGCGTGAGACCCCACTACATATGTTCAGATCCATCCCGTCATCATCCCCCAGACATGAACGAGAATCCGTCGACAACCCACCCAGGTCATGGGATGTGGTCGTCGGAAGAGGAAAAACCCCCATCTCAGTTGCTTTATAAAAACGCTGTTTCAACCACAAGCAACCAAGGCGTGCCAGTCAATCGCCTGTTTACAGCGAGCTAGCACTATACGTGCGTCGGGACACACCCCCATCAACGAACAGGCTATTTAGACCTGTCATTGAATCCCCAAGGCGCCCAGGGGAACGACAAGAGGGGTGTGACACTCCCTAACTCCAACACTTCTGGAATAGAAAGAAGGAAGCATCAACAGTATGTATCCCAGTCTACACAGCCGGGGTAAAAAAAATTCACATTTTTACATCCCACCACCCTCCCATAGGAAAGAGACGGGGATCCCCAGAGAGACTTCCCACGCGAGCTGTACAGATTGAAAAGAATATATTGCACCTTGAGCCATGTAAAAAACTGGTTTTAGGGCCTCCGGGGAAGAGGCACTGAACCCATACACACTCAATAAACGAATTGAATCGAATACACATACAATAGAAAAGGACCCTTCTAGAGGGTCCACTCACTTTGACAATCTGAGGAGGAAGGCTCTGTACTCTGATGGAGGCTTCCTCACATGGAAGAAGGAGTCCGAACTCACAGAAGGCCTGAATAGGCGCTTGGTGAGGAGGAGCCCTGACCACCCCCCCTGAAAACAGATCCATCACATGGACCTGAACAGCACACGGAAGTCCTACCAACAGAGACGCGCACGGTGACGTACTCTATGGCGGGGGAATTCCTGCGGTGCACACGCCCAATATACCAGGCCGTGGGACCAGGAACTCCCTCCCCCCCCCCCCCCCCCCCCCCCCCGTAACGTGCCGAACCGCCACGTGACGGGAACCTTGAAGGACAGGGGGTGTACCCCTGACCGACAGAACAATGGGGAGAGGAAAGGTTACCAGTTCACCCCTTTACGACCCCACACCCATGATACGACGTAACGACAAAAAGAGAATATGACACAGTCATAGTCAGCTCTATGAAGCGTTTCACAGCTCCACACAGCGCATGAGCTAACCTGCTATCTGATTTTTACTAAGGAAAAACACAGAATAGAGAGGGCTCTAAGAACCCCGGTCCAACATACACATGTGCTTCTGTGGCCAGTACAACCCAGTTGTAGGTCACATGACACACACAACCCATCATCACCTACAAAAAATGGCAAAAACACTCAACAGAGGAACGCCGTTTTTTTCACAATGAGAGAATACATCATTCTTGATTAGTATCGACCACAGGCCTTGCTAAGCACACATGACAGCAACCAAACCAATTTCCCTTTAGGAAATAAGTTTCTCCAGCAGATTTAGCACAACCTCAGCAATCAAGCTAAGAGTTACATCGTATCCCTACCACACAAAAGACACAATTAATGCACAACATGTCTGATAGGAGGTGATAAAGTCCCCAGGGAACCGGGGGGGAAAACACAATCCTCCTATTTTACCCTCAATACGGCCAGTTAAAACAGGAAAACCTGTTAATGTGTGAACACACTGTTC